>NC_056727.1:1089798371-1089845871 GCF_019279795.1 Protopterus annectens | reverse complement strand
TGTCGTATTTTATAAAGTGCAAAAGAACCCTAAATGTTATCTATATATGGAATACCTTTTAGCCATCAGATGCTTCCCTGCTGAGTTGCCTCAGTGGCCAAAGCACTATCATGTGTTTTCTTTTGTGAAATTCTGTTATGTTGTACTTAAAACAGGTTTGTAATCTTGAAATAGAAATAAGAATGACTGTTCCTTGTACACACAAGCACAGACACACACACACACACACACACACACACACACACACACGAGCGGCCTTAGGTCAAGTGGTGCCCTAGGCAAAAGGGCTCCATGGAGCCCCCTACCACACCATCTGGTGCCCCCATCCTGGTCTACCTACACCAAATAAATACTGGAAAAGTGCCCCTGCTACAGCGGCACCCTAGGCGGCCGTCTAGTTGGCCTATGCCTAAGGTCGGCTATTCACACACACACACACACATACACACACACACACACACACACACACACACACACACACACACACACACACACACACACACACACACGCACATGCACTACACACATGTAATCTCACAAACACACACACACACATACACACAAAGATAAACTGACACACAGTCACACATGCATGCAATCTCACAAATGCACACAGTCATGTTCACAGAGAATTTACAGCAAGAGAACAGAAAAGTAAACTCAACTGATACACAATTAGACTCTGGAAACCTGTAATGTAAAAATGCAAGCTTTACACTTGTAAAGTATGGCTGTGTATTTTCATGCATAAATTCACAGCGAAGTTAAGAGTATTGCTTTAGGCAAATCACAATTTACAATATAGGCTGAAGGAGTGGGGTCAAATATTTTATTTCTAGTTTGTAATTTTTTGGATGATTTTGCAGATTATTTTGAATGTACAAATCACATGTTGTTTAGAAATTGGAGTTATTTTTATGCAAATTATTTAAATGATGTGAATGATTTGCTGAGATAGACAAGTACAACAGTAAACAGTTGGAAGTGACCATGTCAGAAATTTTTCTTTGTCATTTCACATCACAGGTTTACAGCTATCCATTAACAAATTAAACATACTAAATTAATGGATAGTAGTAAAGTAGTTCTATTGATTGATGGCTATATTACTTCCTCACCCAGGTCCAACTGAAAATATTTGCTGACATCCTGTCTTACTATTAATCTGGACAATTTATAATTGCAAAAAGCAAGCTTTATTGCTATCAATCATAGTTTAATTTCTTTCTAATCTGTGCCATTTCTTATACAACATATATCTGTTAAAGGCTCATTAGGACATACAACACTGTATACATCAATGACAAGCTATTCTTCCATTTTCTTAGTCACTATTAAAATAAAATAAGCAAATATTATATTACAAAACATGTAATTAAAATAACTATATCAGTACATTTTCAAAAACAAGCTCAGTGTGATTACCAGCTTCTTCCAAATTCTTCTTGTGTAATACTTCTAAACTAATGCAGATACTTTCAGAAAATCTCAGATACTAGAAAGACAAACCCATTTCTCCCCATTCTGTATTAATCCTCCCACCAAGCTCGTTTAGTATCATAAATATCTGTGTGTGTTTTTGTTGATTATGCTCGCTTCAGTATCCACCTCCTTCCTAATATTATTGAATGGACAAGACGAGGTAATTAGACTCGGCCTCTAATATTTAACAGAAGCATGCATATGTGTGTAGATTTCCATACTTGTGGTCATAGCAACATTTGACAAGCTGAAACAGAGCCCCTCCAACAACTTACAGCAATAATTTAAAATATATCGCTTCATGTGCCTTCCTAATCTTGTCTACCCTCAGCTAGAGAATAAGGAGAGCTGTTTTATTGCTGTTTGTTTCCTTCAGTCCGGCTGGATAGATTTGCAGAGTGCTTCATCACCTATTTCCACTTTATGTATTTTATTTCACAAATATTTTGTTTATCTGTATAATTTTCTGCCAGGAAACTTGTCAGAATTACTTGATCAGGTGAATGCTAAACTACAAAGTGTGTCTGTTATTATCTCCCTCGTTCATCTCACATCAGTACATCCAAATTAGTTTTTTGCACAGAGCTAATGTTTTCAAAAGATTGGAGAATAATTCCACTGCTGTGAATTGATGGCCCAGGCAATCCTGTTGACAAAGCTTGAAGCCAAGTTGCATGTTTTTCTGACTTGCAGGAATGCTAATCCAAATCAACTGCACATTTAGTGGACAAGTGAATCCCACAGGTAACACATGATTTTATTTCATTATCTTAAATAATGGAATGGGAAAAAAGAAGTCTAAAGACATTGCCTTAAGTGAGCCACAATCATCATGGACTCCAGCAAAATGACTTTGTTTCTTTATGAAAAATAAGAGTCAGCAGGTTTTAGTTTACATCAACTCTTGGCTGTATTAAGTAATCTCCATAGTCATCAATATTTGTATCATTTATGATGCAATCTCCACATCAGTCAGGATCATTAATGTCTTTGCACATTCTTTTTAAGTGAAACAAAACAAAGCAAAATAAAACAATAAAATAATAAAAAAGATAAAAAAGGGAACCACATGCCATGACCAGAAATGAGAACTGACCTGTATAAATAATGTAAATCAGCAAACACAATGCAGAAACAGTTTCTTAATTAACATTTGAGCAACTATTGTCTAATGGTTAATTCAAAAGACTTCCTCAACACTATTCCATTCAATTAGAAAAGTGCTGCAAATGAATAATAGCAAAATGCATGTGTTACATGCATGACCAATAAAATCTATGTTGCCACAACAGTGCTAATTAATATTCAGGAATTTTCAAAACTATTGTCATATAAATTAATTTCACTGTTTGTGAAAGTGTATTTGACCTAAAATGCATATCATAGCATCTTGTAAAGTAATTCAGTTAAACAAGTCTTACGTAAGTGACCTTCATTTTAAAATAGAGGCTCTTATTCTGTTTAGATGTTTAAGGGAACATCCTAGTTTTAACCTTCATTCTCAGCTCATGGTAATTACGAATTAAGGTGGACACTGACAGGAGAGGTTTAACTGTCTGCAGCAAAGATCATTGGATCTTTGCTGACCATTTTAGACATCAGATTAGTCATCTAACAACACTGCTGCATGCATATAGATACTTACTGGCACTTATAGGTGCAGCAGTTGAAAACAACAAACCCAGATTTACTCATAAGATGTGCAGTGAACACTATTTGGATGTGGTGTGAGATGACTTGGCATCAGTGTGAAGTTTTGTTACTGAATACATGAGGGATGTTTCTGATACACCACTATTCTAGCTAAGTATGTATGCATCAGACATACCACTATTCCTGCTGAATGTGTATAGAGATGAATTTTTATAATTTGTTTTCAAAATTAGATAACAGATAACCGATAACTGATGTATCAAACTTTTTTGAAAGAGGTGGATAATGCTTCTTATACATATGGACTTGGAAGACACTCAGACTTGACATGGGAATGATGTACTGGGAAAAGAAGATATCTTCATTCATATACCTTTGCTAAAAAATGCAGATTTTGTAGGAACTCTAGTTATTGTTTTTCTTTGACAGAATAATAAAATTATCTAGAAGCAGTTGCTTGAATTACAGACTTACCTCTCAACTGTCCAGATTTTTGCAGATTGTCTGGATTTTTGCCTTGTGTTTTTGGTTTCTTGCTCAGAAGTTTTGTGGTTTTCTGGCAAGTAATTGAAGATTGAATTACCAAATGATGGTATAGTTTTTTCAGACTTTATATCCATCAGAAAATGCATGCTAATGCAAATCCAGTTATTCTAGCAACCCTTTATGTTTATAAGAATAGTATTTAAAATCTGTCCCTGAAGTCGTGGTTTAGTCCCGCCCCATATTTTTTTTGGCTTTGTCCAAGTTTTCTTTTTTTTTTTGCATACAGGCTGAGAGGCATGATTATAGATGGAAAATGGCAGTGATATGGACTTATATGCTACACACCTTTTTAGGGAGATAAGTGAAGAACCTACAATAAAACCATCATCAATTTTTGTTTGAATTAGAACAAGAAACTGAGCACCATCTATTGCAGATGAAGGCATTTCTCTATTTAAGTTTACAACAGTGGTTTGTATTGCTAATGGGTTATTGCAGGGCTACACCTTTTGAGAAAAAAACCCCTCTTACCCTATCTGAGAAATATAACAATAATTTTTGAAGGTAAAATCTCACCATTGCAATTTATAGGACAAAATAGAACAATTTCAAATAATAAGTAACACATGTCTTCTCTGTTGCTATTTTGTGTACCTGTATAACATAATGAAATTAAAAGGCACAATGGGAGACAATGGTGAAGACAACATTTTTATTTGTCAGGTAAATTCCTTTATTTTAGGACATCTTTTTCCATGTATGACTTGTACTGAACAAATTACATTATTTCTTTTTGAAAATGATATTAGTCATTGTTACCACTTTTCAAATGTTGTTGCATGCATTGTTTTGTATGAGAAGCCTTAAATGATTTTCTTGATAGTGAGTAATATTTTTCTTACTTTTTCCCATTTTTTCCTTAGAGCATTTTTGTCTGCAGATTTATCTCATGCAGCTCTCTGTATCTGCTTGCTTCTTTTTCTACCCTTCCAGTCATGGTGAACCTTGGCCAAAGGTATTTGGAATGTGGGCCCTCCTAAAGCTTTGACTGGAGCGGGCATCCCAAGCAAGGACTGCACCTTCTTAACCACTGCAGACTTCACAATGGTTATGTCAGAGGCTGTGTATCTCTTAGCAGTGTTCTGTCTTCCATCCACTAAGATAGGATACAAGGTCCTGTGATAATTTGGTAACCTGGTTGTCTCCAGACAGCTTACCACTGCCATGCTGTTATTCTCACTTGCTGGCTCCCTCACCTTTTGTTCCCCACCTTGCTTCAATGGACATCCGTATGCTACATGTCCCCTCTGGTTACATTTAAAACATATAACCCTTGATCCTGCCATCTACCTGAACTAGTGGCCTTCTCTACTACTAGTTGACTCTGTTGGGGTGATTTAGACTGCACACCATGGGTTCTCTTATATCTATATGCAGCACTGGGTATCCCCTTTTTTTGCAGTGGTGCCCTGCATGCTAAGTAGAGATCCTTTTTTCTCATCTGCAGAGTTACATTCCTGGTCTGATAACCAGATTCTCATGTCTTCAGGCAAAGTGCTAAGGGATTGTTCCCTAACCAAAAGGTCTGCCAGGCTTTCAAAAGTGGTGATTTGACACCCACTCACCCACCTATGAAAATAAGTTCTTAACTCAGCAATGTAATCACTTACACTTTTATCTGCCTTGTGCCTATGCTCCTGAAACTTTTTTTTCTGTAAGCTTCAGGTGTTAACTTAAAACATTGCAATAAACATTGTTTAACTTTATCTTAGTTTAAACAATCATTATCAGACAATTTAGAAACAGGGTGTCAGGAACCATACCCAAAGCTCTTGGTCAGCATTATACTGTTTACATTCTTGTTCAACTATATGAATAAAACTACCAGAATTATCACCTCTGTAAACTGTGGAAGAAATGTACTGATCATTATTGCTTCTGGGGTTTGGTTATTCTCTTCCCATTACCTCCATGACCCTGATGAAAAGTCAGCATCTCCCTCTCATGTTGGTGCTGTTTCTCCTTTTCTTTGGCCTCCAAATGCCAGAGTATCTCTGCTGATTCTAATTCCAAATGTTTGGCCTGCAGTTCAAGTCTCTTTAATTCAACTGTTTTTAAGACCTCTGAGGAAAAGGTGAATTATCCTGTTTATGAAGGCTGCACATCCCTATCACCAGCCTTCTTGTCTTCATGGTTGCTGGTCCATGATGCTGCTGTGATTAAGGCTGAAATAATTTCCTCTTTAGTCATGTTGGCATGCACCAGCCCTTTGGCTTTGCAGACCTTGGCCAACTGTTTCTTTGTCAAGTTTGCCATAATCCTCTGCTGACATCTTTGCCTGCTTTCCCTGACTAAACTAAACTAACAAAAATAAATAAAACTGTTGTGAAAATGAAACTCTGTATGTTTACCTTTTGGCTGCTGAGAGTACACATACCTTCAATGACAACTGCCCATAGGCTACTGAAGTTCAATTAATATCCCATTTAGCTTCAACCAGTATGTGATAGTCCCTTCTCCAGGCCATTAGTCAAGGAGCCTCAATCTTCACCACTGACACTGGTGAGGGATGACCACTAGGAACAAATATGGATACACCCAGTATTTTCAGATGCAGCTCTCTGCAACAACCACAATTTCCATTAAGAGCACACAGGGAGCACACTTCTGACCTGGGTCTGGACTCTCTGTCTCTCTCTCTCCAGGCCCCAAACAAGACTCCACACTAACCACTTTGGAGAACTGTTTCCCTGTTCCAAGTAGCTGACACACACACTTGGATATTTGATTTGCACACACACGTACACTTGGGAAAGGATGGCACAGATTTACCAGTTACAAATCTATCAAAATTACTGAATCCTGAACTTGACTTACAGGTAACTGCTCTTTTCCTAAAAAATTCTTGACACACAGAAATCATACTAAAGATGATTAGTGACCCAAACTCATTCAGGTATAGCAGATCCTTACAAAAATATGGTGATCCCAAACAAATTCTTTTCAATGTTTAATTAACTCTACTCATAAATAAATTAATTGAATTTCTATATTCTCAACTATAACATAATAGTTTTCATGATGTTCAAAGGTAGGCATACAAAAAGTCATTTGACCCAACATGGATGATAATGTGACTATATTTTGTACTGATTTTAAGTATCCCAGAAATTATTTTCATTAAATCCACTAGTTTCTATCCAGATAAAGAAGTCACAGTTACTATGCCATTATCAAGTTTTCACAATGATGTCACAGTTGATTGTATAATGGAATCACCATTTACAAATAGTTTCTTATCATCATTTCAATCTGTAAAAATGTATTCCTGAAACGTCAAAGTTACATATTGAAGTCATAGATATTTCAGAACCACACCTTCCTCCTAAAGTTCTTCTCTTAAATTTCAAGTTATTACTACTAGCATGAGACATCTCTGCCCGAGTAGTATCAATTAGCATTCTATTGCCAACTAAAGTTTAGTTATTAGATTTTGCTTTCTCAGAATATAGTCTTTACACATTACTGAGTATACACATTTATCATTCCATTCCATTATGTTTTGAACAATATGATTATTGTCCTTCCCTTTAATGTCTAAATCAGGTTATCTACCTATTCCTTCACTAAGGATTTTTACTCTGACCCTCATACTCGAGTATGGAAACATTTTATTACTAGATCTACTACTTAATCTACTTGAAATTACAGTCCCATAAGTAAATAGTTCATTTTATAATGGAGAACATGTCACCTGTGTTCCATTCTTGTATTTTTCTTACTGATAAACACTTTGAACTTTACTTATTATTATTCTTTTAAAATCTTAACAGTTTTCATTTTAGACTTTTCCTTATTAGAAATTTTATTGACATCACTGCAATCTAGATTCATGTCTTTAGAAGGAAAATTAGTGCCAAGGTCTTGAGTTTTCAGAACATGTACCCTGGGATTTATGAAGCTTGCACCAGGTGTAGGTGTAGCGTCGGCGTTCCAACACCAAATATGGCCGGCGAGCGATCCAGGTATGAGCTGTCCCCATGTGCACTACCTGCATACGCTATGCCCGCACAGCTCCTGGGCCCTGAATGCTAATTACCCCATGTGCAGCAGTGTAGCATGCAAATGAAGGTATGTAGCAATCCAGGAAGTGGTGCAGACATAGTATAAGCATGCAGAAATGTAAACTGTAAAAAATGGTTTACATTTTTACAAACATAAAATCGGAGCCATGACAGCCAACCGAACACATGTATTATATTGTTAATATATGCCAATAGCTAAATATATAGCCATTGGTACAAAAAACATATACAAAATATAAATTTAACATTTAATATTTTTATTCGCACTATCGCGAAGTGGAAGCGCAGGGCAGCGGCACGCAAACGGGATCACAAGGAAAATAGAAAAATATAGAATAAAACTGCAATGTAACACATATCATGATTTCCACATAATAATCAATGGCAGGCATGCTACACCACACCATGGAGTAAGGGTTGCTAAGGGGCTGTGACAGTGTTATGCGCGATAGCTAAGAATTAGTAGGCAATGCCATGCAAATGAGAGGAGTAATAGTGATTCACAGATTCCCCGCTGGTGTAAGGATGCACCTCACAGCATAGCGTTATAACACCGAGGTGTGCCCTTGAGATAAAGATGACATCAAGAGAGGGGTGTATCACCTTTGCAGTAAGCACATTGGAGCATTGCTAAACTGGTTTGCCCGTAGCTAAGCAAAGCTGCAGGATAGGGGTGTGTTGAACTGACTATAGCTTTGCTTAGCTGAGACTACACAAGGTAACTGAGTATGCATGTGAACGGAGATGAAAACGTGTTTAAACCTGGTAAATGGGTTTGTGCGGCACACACTGGAGCTGAAACAGGAAGGATATAGGAAAAAATAAGGAAATGCTGCAGCAGGGAAATTGGAGTACAAGTGACCAATTAACACCTAGGAACCTACAGTGGGCCATTGACAACAGCTAACAAGGCTGCAAGCAGCTACCTGCAGAACAGGAAAGGGGAGGGGCTGCAAAGAAAACAGTAAAGTGTCACAGCAGAACAAAGCAGATTTGCAGTATATCAGCTACAAGACACATTGTGAAACACATGACTGGGTAAGGAAAGTACAAAACAAGAAAGATGGCAGGCGGATGCATGCCTGATAATGGGAGGGGATCCAGGTTTAAAAGTGAATTAAAGGGCAACAGATTAATCAAGGCAGGCAAGCATAACTCCACAGTAAAGGCCCCACACTTGCAGTACTCACTGTAAAACCCATAATTAAGATACCCTGCAGCTGGAATTGCTGATACACACCCAATGACATCAGCAGCATCCATAGCACAATAGCATAAAGTGTGAAAGCACCTCACACACACTTGTGTATTCCCATACACTCTGCACCATTGGTATATACAGCCTGGGAACTTTTAGTATTTACATGTTAGGGGCTGCCATAGCTTTGATACACCAGCATGTGTTGGAGACTGAAGGTGGTGTAGAGGATGATGCACACAACCACCTCAGGCACCAGAGGAGGAGAAGAGTGTTCAGACCCAGGGTAACCTACCAGGGGTTACATGATCTGGAGATAGTAGAGCATTACAGGGTGGACAGGGACACCCTACAGCAACCTGTGAAGCTGTGCTGGCCATGCCTCAGAGCCAGAAAAAACAGAGGGGAACCCATCCCAGTGGATACAAAGGTATGTGTAAGCCTGAGAATACTAGCTACAGGTACCTTTCAAAGGCCAGCTGGGGATACCATGGGGATCTCACAGGCATCCGCATCCATGGTACTTTACCAGTTCCTGGATGCCATTTTTCCACATGCTAAAGAGCACATATACTTCCCCCGAATGCAGGAGGAGTTGGCCAGCAATATGCGTCTCTTCCACCATGTGGCAGAATACCCGGAGGTACTGGGTGCAATAGACTGCATGCACATACACATCAAGTCACCACCCGGTGAGCAGGGTAGGCGCTACATAAACCACAAGGGATACCCCTCCATCAACTGCCAGGTCATGTGCAATGCCCTGGGCATTATCATGGATGTGTGTGCTGGCTGCCCTGGAAGCTATCACGACTCCCACATCTGGCATGCCGCACAGATGTATCAGGTATTTTCCAGGGGGGACATCCCATATGGCCACCTGGTGGGGTATGCAGGCTATGCACTGGAACCATGGATGATGACTCCCATCAGAAATGCATACACACCCATGCAGGAATGCCATAATGAGGCACACACCAGGGATCACCTCTGTGACTGCTCAACAGTGGCACAGGAAAATAACTTTCTTGGGTGGCGTAAGCCATGGAACCTTGTTGGCTAGGCTTACATAGGCCCTTGGGCCAATAGCCTAGTACCCACCTATGAACCTATGAACGCACAAACCAGAATCATCATAGAGCATGTGTTTGGGATGCTGAAAGCACGGTTCCATTGCTTGGACATATCTGATGGAGCCTTGCAGTACTCTCCAGGCATGTGTGCCCACATCTTCATAGTATGTGCCATGCTACACAATATGATCCTGTGGAAACAGCTGCAGCAGGGACAGAATGGTGAAGGCCCTCACAGCCCACCACCATTGCCAAGGCCCCCACAGTCACAGAGGTACTCAAGCTATGAACACCCGAGCCAGCCCCAGTAGGCAGATGGAGGCATGCCCAGTATGCCCATGCCTTGGCAAAGAGGGAACGTATAGCGCACACACTGACAGTGTAGGCACCTAGGGACTGATACCTTTCTCCACCTGTACACACAGTAAAAGTAGATGGCACACACACAAGACTACCTGTAAATTGTCATGCATAATCAGTCTACTGTGTGCATTCAACATAGGCAGCCCTCAACTATTGCACACACAACTGCTATTGGCACAAGGTAAGTCAACACCTGAACAGTAAATTAAGCTATCAGCATGTGCTGATACTGTATGTGTAGGTTCATAGGTTCATAGGGAGGTACTTGACTAACTGCCTGAGGGCATTCATAAGCCTAGCCAAAATGTGTCAGCTTTTGCCACCCCATGGATTCATTAACTGTCCCTCTGTGGAGCTGAGCCAATGGCAGGATCCCTGGGGTGTATCTACTGTTCCCCATCCACGCTTCAAGGTTTCTCTTGAAGAGTGTTAGTGAGGGGCTCTGTATAATGTAATTAGGGATATTGTTCCAAAGTATGGGGTGTTTCTGTGACAGGAATCCATCCCTCCAGCATCTTCCAGTTATTGTTGTGGTAAGGTTCAGCTCACTACAGCATGTGGCTCACTGTGACATAGATTCCCATAGGTAGAGCATATCCATTAAGTCTGAGTTCGACATGGCTTTGTTCACCAGCAGAGATCATCTTTGAGTAAACGAGATGCCACTGAGTAAAGCAGGAGTTTATTCAGTCTGGCTGCATAGGACATATGTTTGAGGCCACTAATCCTCTTGGCGAGGTACATTCGTGGACCTTCCAGCTGTTGGAAGTGTCTTCTGAGGTACATCCCAAATGGGTTATTATACTCTATGATGGGACTGATGAGTGATGAGTAAAGGGGCACTATAACCTCAGTATGTCTAGATGCAAACCCTTTAGTAATCAGATGGCCTACATAGAAGGATGTCCTAACTACTTTGGAGATATGATTGTCAAAGGTGAGATCACTATCTACCTTAGTCCCCAGATACCCTATTACCTCATCTGTATTAAAGTGGCTGCCACTTATGTGTTAATATGTGAGTGCTTAATTTTCCACAATGGAATTACCATGCAGTTTGTGGTACTTAGCTCGAGGCCATGACTTTGACACCCTGTGTCAGTCTCTGTGAAGCCCCTTGAAGGATGTCTGTGTCAGCTGAACTGTCAATTATGACTCCCAGTTTGCAGTCATTGTCAAACATGGTCTGCCATAGTCCACCTATGTTTGCCTGTATCTCTGAGAAGTATATGTCAAACAGTAGGGGTCCCAGGAATGAGTCCTATGGGACACCAGTTGTGATTGGTTAAGAGTTGGACCTGGAGGCCACTAGTCGTACCATGTGGTTTCTGTGTGTAAGCCTGTTGGCAACCCATCCTGTGATGTATGGGTTTATGTACAGGCTGGTGAGTGTATCAATAATACCCGAGTGGGGAATGGTGTCAAAAGCCTTGGCGAGGTCCAGGTAGTATGCGTGAACCCCCTCTCTCCTCATCTAACATCTTGGTGACTGTCTGTAAGACGTCAAACAGGTTCAGTAGGCATAAACTGCACTCAACCAAGCCTACCTGAGTTGGGTCAAGTGTTTGGAGGTTACCAATGTCTTTGTTAATGGGTGCCATGAGGATGCTCTCCATAGCTTTGCAGACCAGGCTAGTCAGGCTTATGGGGGTGGTAGTTACCATGTTCAGTTGTGTTTCCACCTTGATGGAGTGGAATAACCATTGCCACATGCCATTGTATGGGCATGTAGCCTGTGGAGAGGCTGAGGTTGAAAAGCTTAATTAGGTGGGGGGTCAGATAGTCTTGTAGTGTTTGCAAGATGCAGTCTGGGACACCATCTGCCTCCACTGATGCTGTGTTTTGCTGTTAGAGAGGGCCATTTCTACCTGTGTGTCTTTGATGTCTGGGATACTGTTCTTTTCAGGTATTGTTGTGGGCTCTTTAGGGGGTGAAGTTTGCACTGAATGTATCTGCAAGGATGTTGGCGATATCAGTAGGGTCAGTATATTTTGTGCTATATTCCACTGGCACAGTGCAAATCTGTGTGTTACCACTTAGATCCTTGACATAGCCAAAGAAGGCTTTGTGGTTATCTTTCGAATCCTTGCCTATTTTCCTATTGATGTTAGCCTTGGATGATTTCATGAGGGACCTAAGTTTCTTACTAATACTGGTCATGGATGTCTGCCCTTCTTGAGATTTGCTGTTTTTCTAGACTACTGTCCTACTTCTGTTGTATAGCCTATTTATTGCAGGGGTCTTCCAGACTGGTGTCCTTGTCTAGGAGGAGTGAGTCTTGGTTTACCAGTGATGGCATGATCCATACATCCTTGTAGGTGCTTATAGACTGAATTTGTAAATCTGTCTGTATCTTGAGCAGTGTTTTCCCTTAGCATGGGGGCTGCAAAACCCCCCACCCCTGTCTCTAGTAGAGTGAATTTAGCTGTAGGAAAGGTATACACTGTGGTTTCCGTGGGTGGGGGAGATGGTTGGGTGTGGAAACAGTGAATAGTTCATGGTCAGATCTAATCAGTGACTGGTTTACCTCTGCTGTGGTGCACCTGTCACCCATATTGGTGATTACCACTTCTAGTACGTTTCCACCCCTCGTTAGGGAGTTTACCATCTGATACAGGGCATATGAGGTGATAAATTCCAGGAAGCGCTGGGCCTGGAAGTGAGTACTTGAGTAAGTTTCCCAGTTAATGGTAGGGTAGTTGATATCGACCAATACCAGGTGTGTGGTAGGACTGTCATGTTTTCCACTGTCTGCAGGTAGGTGGAGTACTGTAGTTTGTGAATCAACATATACAAGTCTACATATGAATGGCTGTTACAAATTAATATGAAATATATATATATATATATATATATATATATATATATATATATATATATATAGATTTATATATATATATATATACATGTCAGTGATGTCTGCACATAGATAGAAATACACACACACACACACACACACACACACACACACACACACACACACACACACACACACACACACACACACACACAGGTACATCTATAGCCATATATATAAACATCTATGAACATACTAACACACTTTGTACTGTAGTTTGTGAATCAACATATACAAGTCTACATATGAATGGCTGTTACAAATTAATATGAAATATATATATATATATATATATATATATATATATATATATATATATATATATACATGTCAGTGATGTCTGCACATAGATAGAAATATACACACACACACACACACACACACACACACACACACACACACACACACACACACACACACACACACAGGTACATCTATAGCCATATATATAAACATCTATGAACATACTAACACACTTTGTGACATAGAAGCAATCCAAAGGAATTGAAGTGTACACAAAACACATGCAGCTCTGGTATTATAGCTATTAATATTAACCTAATTCACCATAGAAGGGATGGTTGTTGTGCATGTGGAGATTAGGGTGGGGGAGGAATGATGGGTAATGAAATCATTCATCAAGGAGAGCCTGAGTTGGATGTTCAATAAGTGAACTGGAGGGGTATACAGTATGGGGACAATATAAAAAGGACACAAAACAAGAACCATTCTCATCCATAATACACCCTGTCATGTCACATTGCAACACCTAATTCCACAAACATATGAACATTAACATGTATCATACATATGTACACCAACAACCTGTCACATTTGTTTTCAGTAATGGGGAATGCCCGTAGTAAAACGTATATTCTAAACACCATAACATTTGCACATATCTCAGATGCCTTAGTGGTAAAGTCAGTGACTGTGGTGTTCATGGTCCCGGTTTCAAGACCAGCAAAGGCTGTTAATTTATTTTGAGGCCAGAATAAGGGCTGTTGGATGCAGGGGAATTAAAGCATTTTTAAGCAGTTGTGAGCAGTTTTCGTGGGTTAGCACGATGGTAAGCAGTGCTTAAACATGGTTAAATGGATAAGCGCTTCACAGGCTTACCCTTTGCTTAACGTCGCGCAGTCCATGGGCAAACCTGCTCACAACTGTTTAAATGTGCGTTATTCACACTTTCCCTACCAGTGCCTGCTCTGAGAGGTAAAATAATAACCCCTTCCAGGAATAGAACCCACAACCATGTACACCATCCTCAGAGTAACCTACCACTAAGCTACCTGAGATGCACTTATGCCAGTTGTGTATTCAGACAGGTTAAAATACAAAAGGGAGGATTGTGTGGAAATAGGACAAACCGCCATGTACCCAATGAAAAGGTGTATGCTATATAGATATACACACACACACACATATATATATATATATATATATATATATATATATATATATATATATATATCGAGAGAGAGAGAGAGAGATGCATGTCAATATATAGAGATATACATATATATGTAGATATATAGATAGGTTAAAAACATCTACACGTTTATGGAGGTAGATATAAACGTATGCAATAATATATATTATATATCTATATCTATATACATATATTATATATATATATACACACACACACACACACACACATACATACATACATACATACATGTGTGTATACAGCACCTGAAGTGTATAACATGGACCATAACAATCACACATTCTGCCACCCCCAAACAATATGAACATAACATATGAAGAGTATATGCCAATACACTATTACAAATATGCTCTATGGACACAGTCACCAACACAACTATAATGACTGCAAATATCCATGACAGAAATACACAGCTTTCATTTCAGCTGGATGTATAATTGAATTTAAGTACACTTTAGTACTGCATTTAATTTATTTATTTGTGTTTTTCACTGAATATTAACTCAACTGAAGTTGTGGCTGTCTCTCTACAGAGTACTTTTTAGAATTTCTGTGTAGCCATTGATAGCAGTGGGGGGTAGTTTCAGCTCATCACTGTCATCCTGTCTTGCCTTATATAGGTGGTACATTTTGAGTTATCTCTGCTTAATATCAGAGCTTTGGCCGGCTAACATCTACCTGAAATCAGCTGGACGTATAACTGCATTTAAGTACACTTTTATCTGTTCTTTTGCATATAGTACTGTATTTAATTTATTTATTTGTGTTTTTCACTGAATATTAACTCAACTGAAGTTGTGGCTGTCTCTCTACAGTTAGTTCCCTGTTGGTGGCTTTGTAATTGCCCACCTCTCTTGTAGATTTGTATTTGGATACTCCTTCTGGGCCCACCTCATTTGCTCACTCAACTGAGTGCAGTGAGATCATATTCTGATTTCAGGCACTCCTACTGTGTACAAAGAGAGCATTTGGGAAGGACAACCCCTGTAGCCTCTTAATCCTTCCTGCAAAAAAAAAAAAAATATATATATATATATATATATATATATATATATATATATATATATATATATCTTATTCATCTGCTCTTACTGTAACTGTCTTAGTTGCTCTTCTGCATGCTATCTGTTCAGTCGCTCTTACTCTGCACTTATTACTGCTTGTTAGTAGCCTTCTAATTTACTGCCTTCTACACTTGTTTTTTAGTCATTTGTTAATTTAATTGCATTTATTTGAATTGTATTTGCAGTAATGTTGCTACATGCTCGGGTGTGCTGGCCTGCACTACAATTTGAATTGTATTTACTGCTGTTTTAGCTGCTTTTCTGCAACAAAAAAAAATCTAAGCTTGTTTCCTGCCTTTCCTGTAACTAGTCAAGTCCAGATACAGACTTGCTGTATACAGGACTGTTGGTAAGCTTCTGAGCCCCCCAAGCCTTTCTGTGTTGGAGGGAAGCCTTCTAGCTTATCAGTGGGAGTGGTAAGCACTAGGTAGCCTATCTACCATGGGAAGAGTGGGTTTTGGTCCTGAAATTGTAGTTCATTGGCTGTTTGGGCAGTTTTTCCATCTCTTTCTACTTTCTGGTTAAAAGCCCGTTTTGCGTTTAGTCCCCACCTTTCCTATAACTAGTGTAATCCAGGTACAGATTTGCTGTATCCAGGACTGTTGGTAAGCTTCTGAGCCCCCCAAGCCCTTCTGTGTTGGAGAGAAGCCTTCTAGCTTATCAGTGGGAGTTGTAATCACTAGGTAACCTATCTCCCACAGGAGGAGTGGTTTCTGGCCCAGAAATCATAGTTTATTGGCCGTTTGGGAAGCTTTTCCATCTCTTTCAACCTTCTGATTTAAAAACCTGTGTTTGTGCGTGTTTCCTGCCTTTCCTGTTACTAGTCTAGTCCAGGTACAGATTTGCTGTATCCAGGACTCTTTGTAAGCTTCTGAGCCCCCCCCCCCAAGCCTTTCCATATTGGAGGGAAGCCTTCTAGCTTATCAGTGGGAGTGGTAAGCATCAGGTATCCTATCTACCACAAGAGGAGTGGTCCCTGGCCCAGAAATTATAGCGATTGGCTGTTTGAGCAGTTTTTTTTCCATCTCTTTCAACTTTCTGGTTTGAAAGCCGCACTTGTGCCTGTTTCCCGCCTTTCCTATAACTAGCCTAGTCCGGTGACAGAGTTGCTGTATCCAGGATTGTTAGTAAGGTTCTGAACTCCCAAGCCTTTCTGTGTTGGCGGAAAGCCTTCTAGCTTATCAGTGGGAGTGGTAAGCACTAGGTAGCCTATTCTCCATGGAAAGAGTGAGTTTTGGCCCAGAAATTGTAGTTTATTTGGCAGATTGGGCAGTTTTCCACCTCTTTCAACTTGCTGGCTTAAAAGCCTATGTTTATACTTTTTCCCCGCCTTTCCTGTAACTGGTCTAGTCCAGGTACAGATTTGCTGTATTCCAGGACTCTTTGTAAGTTTCTGAGCCCCCTGAGCCTTTCTGTGTTGGAGGGAAGCCTTCTAGCTTATTAGTGGGAGTGGTAAGCGTTAGGTAGCCTATCTACCACAAGAGGAGTGGTTCCTGGTCCAGAAATTGTAGCTATTGGTCGTTTGAGCAGTTTTTTTCCTTCTTTATCAATATTCTGGTTTAAAACCTGCACTTGCACTTGTTTCCCACCTTTTCTGTAACTATCCTAGTCCAGATACAGAGTTGCTGTATCCAGGACTGTTGGCAAGCTTCTGAAACCTGCAAGCCTTTCTGTGTTGGAGGAAAGCCTTCTAGGTTATCAGTGGGAGTGATAAGCACTAGGTAGCCTGTCTACCATGAGAGGAGAGGTTCTTGGCCCAGAAATTGTAGTTTATTGACCATTTGGACAGTTTGTCCATCTCTTTCAGCTTTCTGGATTAAAGACCACATCTGTGCTTGTTTCCTATCTTTCCTGTAACTAACCTACTGGTAGCAGTATAAAGCCTTAAACTGATACAAGCCTCCTAGCTTAGTAGAGAGACTCTGTAGTGATTAAGTATCAGTCTTCTGTACTTTCTTGCTGTACTTAACTGTTTTCCGCCTAAACGCAGATTTCCCAGCGTTTATTGTGATTTAAAAGCTTGTTTTTTTCACATATTGTACTTATTTGACTGCCTGCACTTTTAAAAGGTCGTTTTTTGTTTAAATAATTTGTTTAACTGTTGGAGGCTAAGTGTGATAGCCTTTTCTGATCGTTTGTAGTCATTTAAAGCTGTTTTAAGTGTATTTTTTACTATTTTTGCCTTATCTTTTCAAAAAATAAATAAAAAAAAAAAAAAAAAAAACAAATTCCTTGTTTCCTGCCTTTCTAAGCCAGTAAAGTCCAATTTTCAGGCTAGTGCTGAATTCAGAGCTGTGATACTAGTTTCTGAGTTGCCCATACCTTACGTGGATAGAAGGAAGTTTCTCTGTTCACCTGTGAGAGAGGGGAGCTTTGAGCAACCTATCTGTCCCTGGAGGAATGGTTCCAGCCCAGAAATTAGTAGTTTATTGGCCATTTTGGGCTAATTTCTATCTCTTTCATTTCCCTACTCTAAAAACCGCATTTGCACGGTTTTGCGCACTGGGCAGTGCCAGTTAGCTACGGTTAAATTATTCCCGGCTCCACTAAGTCTTCTCTTCAGTTTTTCCCTTGAAACTAGTCTAACTCTCAAACTAAGCACTCAAAAAGCATCCTACAGCCCAGCACTTGCTTAGACCTAATAGCAAGCACTAATATACCCTGACACTGTCTGCCCAGCATGGCAAGGCTCTTTATTCACCCCTCACCAACCAAGCGACTAAGCAGCTCACCCTACTATTCAGGCATGACCAAAGGGCAACTTCAGGTGCACTCTCCAGTCCAGCTGGTGAATCTGGGTATCCTGAGGCAATGTTACAACTGCCTCGTGTACACAGACAACCCCCTCCCCCTACCACAAAACACTAACATATACAAGAGATGCAATTATACAGCCAAACTGGAAGCTAAGCTGTCTCTACCCAAGACTGGAACAGACAGTCAAAAGGAGAAGGTTAACACTTGCATCACGACTCCAGCTGCACACAGACCTACTAAAGCAGCACTGGCAAAAAATACACATATATACATAAAATAATACTCAGTGACTCTAAATAAAAACCTGCAAAAGCATCAGAGACCTCCAAAGTAGACACCCAAACAACCTACTTCCTGTCACAAACCAGACAACACATAAAACACAAAATCAGTGTGCAACACAATCACAGCCCTTAAGGCGAAATAACATGCCTAACACACTAGTAATAGGTGACTCTATAGTCAGGCACACTGACGTCCCACTCATTAGGCTGGACAAGCAGAAGGTTACTGTTAGCTGCCTGTCAGGAGCCAGAATCCGCCACATAACTCAAGCACTCAGGTCACTCCAGAACAAGTACATATATGACTCTTGTCATTGTTCATGTTGGTGTGAATGACCTGAGACGTACCTCCCTGGACTACATGAAAAGAGACATGGAACAGCTCTCTGATCATGTAGCCCAGGCTGGTATGACCCTGACC
Source organism: Protopterus annectens (assembly GCF_019279795.1). Classification (NCBI taxonomy): domain Eukaryota; kingdom Metazoa; phylum Chordata; order Ceratodontiformes; family Protopteridae; genus Protopterus; species Protopterus annectens. The sequence continues at coordinate 1,089,826,695 of NC_056727.1, read as the reverse complement.
CTGAGTAACATCCTGCCCTCACCAAGAATGATACCTCAGTATAAAGAAAAAATGATCAATTTCAACAATTGGCTAAGCTTCTGGTGTCATTCAAAGGGGATCCAGTGTCTGTCAGCCTGGGACGACATGCTCGACAAGCCGCATTGCTTGCAAGAGATGGCTTTCACCTGTTACCCCTAGGCTTTCGATTACTGGCCAAGGCTCTTGCTGCCCCCATAGTGCCTTTTTTAGGCAAGGCTCAAAAGTCAAACCCACCTCCATAAACAGCACAATTAACAAAAAACTGAGGGTTATGCTACTAAAAACCAGGAGTTTAAATCTCAAAATGCACGCTCTCGAAGCACTCCTCAGTATGGGCAACGTCGACATCTGTGCAGTAACTGAAACCTGGTTCAAGGCTCCAGAGAGCACCCCAGCACTACCGGGCTACAACTCATACCACACATTTCGGCCACAGAACATGGACCGAAACACAAAAGGAGGGAGTGTATCCATATTCTTCAAGGAACCTACACCTCCAGGTTAGTGGTGCAGCATGATACCTCTGAGATCATCCATGTGCAACTAGCATTGGGCAAATCTGCAATGCAAATTGTGGCCTGCTACAGATCACCCTCCATGACCCAGGACCACCACTCCACCTTTCTGGAGACACTGGAAAACATGAAGGTCCTACCAAACACCCTGATATTGGGTGATTTCAATTACCCTACCATTCACTGGGAAAACTACTCAAGTACAAATTCCCAGGCCCAGCGCTTCCTGGAATTCATCAACTCAAATGCCCTGGATCAGCTGATAAACTCTCCTACCAGAGGTGAAAACATATTGGACCTGGTCATCACCAACATGGGCGAAAGGTGTTGAGGTCAACCCGTCACTGGTTATATCAGACCTTAAACTAATCACTCTGGATGTCCACATCCCACCACCACCCCCAACTAAGGAAACCACAGTAAAAAACTTTTCTAAAGCAAACTTCATCTTACTTATGACAGAGGTGGTAAGTTTCACAGCCCCCATGCTAAAGGATAACGCTGCCTAAGATGCAGAAACCTTTACAAATGCACTCTATGAGCACCTACAAGGATGCATGGATCGTGCCATCCCTAGCAAAACCAAGACTCACTCCTCTAAGAAAAGGAAACCAGTTTGGTGGACCCCTGCAATAAACATGCTATACAATAGAAGGAGGAAACTAGTTCAGAAAAAAGCAAATCCCAAGAAGGAAAGACATCCTTGATCAGTATCAGTAAGAAACTGAGGTCCCTCATGAAATTATCCAAGGCTAACTTCGAAAGAAAAATAGCCAAGGATTCAAAAGATAGCCACAAAGCCTTTTTTAGCTATTTTAAGAATCTAAGTGGAAACTCGCAGATATGCACTGAACTAGTGCAAAATAGCACAAAATATACTGAACCTACTGATATTGCCAACATCCTGGCAGATAGATTCAGTGCAAACTTCCACCCCCCCCTCATCTCCAAAAGTGCCCACAACAATACCGGAAAAGTGTAGTGTCCCAAAATATCACAGACGCACAGGTGAAAACAGCCCTTTCAAAAGCCAAAAACACAGTGCCAATGGGACCAGATGGTGTCCCAGGCTGCGTCTTGCATGAGCTACATAACGAACTAACCCCCCCACCTAAACATGCTGTTCAGCCTCAGCTTCTCCGCAAGCTACGTGCCCATAGAATGGTGCACAGCAGCGGTTATTCCTCTCCACAAAGGAGGGGCCACAACTGACCCCGGTAACTATCGCCCCATAAGCCTGACTAGCCTGGTCTGCAAGGCTATGGAGCCCATCATCATGGAACTCATTAACAAAGGCATTGGGAACCTCCAAACACTTGACCTGACCCAGTTCAGCTTTGTTAAGGGCAGACCATGCCTACTAAACCTGGTTGACTTCTTTGAGACAGTCAGCAAGGCCATAGACTAGGGAAAAGTGGTTCACACAGCCTACCTTGACCTCGCCAAGGCTTTCGACACCATTCCCCACTCGAGTATTACAGAAAAACTCACCAGCCTGAACATAAACCCCTACGTCATGAGATGGGTTGCCAATTAGCTTACATACAGAACTCACACGGTAAGAATAGCAGGCTCCAGGTCCGACTCTAAACCAGTCACAAGTGGTGTCCCGCAAGGCTCGGTCCTGGGACCCCAACTGTTCGGCATATACTTCTCAGACATACAGGCAAACACAGGAGGACTATGGCTAACCAAATTCACCGATGACTGTAAACTGGGAGCCATAATTGACTCTTCGGCTGACACGGACATCCTCCAAAAGGGCCTTACTGAGATGGACACCTGGTGTCAAAGTCATGGCCTCAAGCTAAATGCCAAAAAATGCATAGTCATCCCGTTTGGGAAAAACAAAACACCCACGAATTACCACATAGGTGGCAGCCCCCTTAATACAGAAGAGGTAATAAGAGATCTGGGGACCCAGGTAGATAGTAATCTCTCCTTTGACAATCATATTGCCAAAGTAGTTAGGAAATCCTTCTATGTGGCCCATCTAATTACTAAAGGGTTTGCATCTAGAAATAAAGAGGTTATAGTGCCCCTCTACTCGTCACTCATTAGACCCATCATAGAGTACAATGCCCCATTTGGGATGTACCTCACAAGACACTTCCAACAACTGGAAAGACCACAAAAGTACCTCACCAAGAGGATAACTGGTCTCAAACATATGTCCTATGCAGCCCAACTAAAAAACTCCGGCTGTACTCAGTGGCATATCGCTTACTCAGAGGTGATCTCTGCCTGACTTACAAAGCCATGTCCAACTCAGAATTGATGGTCATGCTCCCCCTAAAGAAATCCAAGTCACTGCGAGCCACTCGCTCTAGTAAGCTAAAGCTCACCATAACATTAAATAGAACATGCTGGAGGGATAGATTCCTGTCACAGAGACTCCCCATGCTTTGGAACAATTTCCAAATTACATCAGGCAGAGCCCTTCACTAACACTCTTCAAGAGAAACCTTGACGAGTGGATGGGTAACAGAAAATACATCCCTGGGATCACTTCATTGGCCCTGCTTGACAGAGGATCAGTTAATTAATCAATGGGGCTGCAAAAGCCTACACAATCTGGCTAGGCTTATAAATGCCCTCAGGCAGATAGCCTAGTACCTACCTATGAACCTATTAGCCTAAAACTTTATTACATTCTGATGTATTGCCAAAAGGATTCAAGGACTAACAATACCTGCATGCTATACAGCAAGCATTTAACAGTGTCTTAATGAATCAGCCTGCAATTACCATAGTATTAGTCCACTAAGGGATAGGTGTTCACATAGGGAAAGAACTCCCACACACATATAGAAGATGTATAAAAGCAGTTCCTACACACCTGCATCTGCTATGTACACCCACCAACATCTCCCCCAGATCCAAACTAATTACAACAATACATACTGTCATACCATAACCAATTATTCACCCACTGTACGACATCTGCTGAAACCTTAACATACCTGGACACAGACACAGACACAATAACATGGCCTTATGTGAAATAGTTGCTGTTATACAATGGAACAGCTGCTGATGTTACAGGGTTTGTTTGAACTAATCCTGTTTCAGAGGGTTGAAAAGTAAGTGTTACCGATTACTGATTATCAGCACAGTATGATACACATTTACACCAAACTAAAGATGTCTGGTGAGCACACTGTAAACCCCCTAACATTATATGCATAGCCATGCAGACGAACTGGTCAAACATCCTGGCCAGACTGAAACATATGCAGAAGTATTATGTACAGACAAACCCTGCACAAGTAGCAATGTTCAGAAATATAACAGCAGTACTCACATTTAGACCAACTGCGGTGGTGGTGCTGCGGTAGCATTGTCGCCTCACAGTAAGACGTTGTCCTGTTCGATTCTCAGCTAGAGCGTCTTCTGTGTGGAGACATGTGTGAATGGGCGTACCTTTGTTGAAGGTTGTGCATCAGAGCTGGCAACTCAGCACGTAAAAATCTACTGCCAATCATTAGCGGACCGGAGTTCCACTGTGGCGACCCCTAACTGGGAAAAGCCGAAAGACACAACAACAACTCACATTTAGACCAAATCCTCTAGGCATAACACACAATATATTAGTGTTTGTCTCCATACAGCTGTTGCAATAAATTTCAAACAACACTTTCATGCTGTCTTCCTCACAAGTAAGGCAAAGGGACAACGCCCAAGTGGAGTACTTAATTGTACTCCACTGTTGTCATGGTACTGGTGAAAGCAGTAGCTGCACAGCTGATGTGCATGTAATTAACTACTTTGGAGCACCAATTGGTGATCAGGATAGCACATGTTACTGATCTCTAAATATAAAAGGATGCCTTGTCATACATTCAAACCATCTGTATCTACCTGTAGAACAGTACAAAATACCCAAATGCAGATTGAAACACAAACCGAAAACGAGTAATATACCAGTCAATAACACCTCCAATTACTAAGAAGGTATGTATAACATTTAGTATGTCTGTGTATGTAGTACCTGTTCTGTAATAATTACAGTGTAATCAATGCATATAGTGGAAATAGCTATCTTGTAGCGATGTATTGTTGAGCAGTAGTAATGCTTGTAGTATTCTATGTGTGTACTGCTGAAGGCCACAAGGCAAACTACTCATACACCACAAGGGATGATATATATGGGCTTGGAACTCACCAATTCTCTTTCAGCCACCGTCAGTGTCAGGGTTGGTCCAACAAGTATGTGCTGTGACAGGGGATAGTATATGTCGATATATTGTAACAGTAGACATATGTATGGGTGTATAAGTAAAATGAACATGTCAAAGGAGGGCTTACTGTGCAAATATGGTTTGCATTGTGGGATATTGTGTCAATAACTGTGTAATGTACAGTATTTTAGGCAGATCTGTATTCCATTTTACATAGCATTTCTGTTATGTTATGCAAACATTAGTTATGTCTATTGGCAATTACAATACTCAATAACAGGATACATATGACTTGTATTCATCTGACAGTTTAGCAACATGATAGCAAAGATAATTGGAAGACCTAGGTAACTATCCATGCACATACCGCATGTAATATCCACCTCTCTAGTATCATTTGCAAGCAATAACAACTGTGCATGTGTACATGTTATGCAAATGTGTAGTGACCCTTGTTACAGGGCTGGGCCAAATGGCTATATGCACACCTACATAGAGTGGATATTGAGAGTAGAGACACACTGGTTGAACTTTCAGGTTTGTGTAGCCTAACCTCTCATTGCCAGCCTAACAGCCGCTTGCAAATACTGTATGTAAGGTAGTGCACAGTACCGGTAATGAAACAGGTTGCATATCATCTTTAACTCCAGTGTAACATCAGCAGTAGGAGTGTAAGATGTAGGAGACTGCTGCCCATGTGTAATAGCTGCTTCATAGGTGATGGCTTACACTATCTTATTATATCCTGATCATGTTGACAGTGGCAGCAGAGTCTATTGATACATGACTCTGTTTGGGGAGTGGGTGTCTGTGCCCAACAGAGCTCATGGTTTGGGTGGATATGTGAGTATATACCCAGAAAAGGAAACAGACCTGTAGACACTTGCATCATCTGTAATCAACTATCAGGATGTGATGTGCTCCTCAGAAGAGGATTGCTACTAAAGGTAACTACTATGTTTCTGTAATAGCCAGTGTTGTCACGTCCATAACACAAATATTTACTTGTGAGCATCACTGTCTAAAACATCTTCATAAGCAATAAGTAAACTAAATACAGTACTTGGTACTGAATACTCATACAGGCATGTCCACTAGTCAGCTAGTGGTGTTTACTAATGTCAGCTTTGTGTATGTGGCCGTCCTGGGGAAATGTAATCTCTATACCATGTACACTGCCAAACCCACCTAACACCACACCCCACACATTGTCTGGGATGCAGCTACAGGGGTAAGGTGGAAGGCAGTCCAGTCTACAGCCATGACTGGACTGGACAGTCATGAGGTGTAGGTTAACACATGCATCTCATCATCACAACCAACACATACCCTTACCAGAACACAGTAAGGACACTCACACATACTACCAGAAATCATACACATTCACAGAGGCTTCTAAGTATCTGGCCAAGCAAGTGACCTCCAAAGCTGGAATAGACAGACAACAAAATTCACAAACTGTATAACACAGTTTGCATAATTGTGCCACACCTCAGAACATGTGGCCAGAAACATGACCAACAGTACTCATTTGTGAATGCAAACTCTAGCACTATGTTGCACACCAAGCTATACGAGGGCAAACATACTGTCAGCTGCCTGTCTGCCATGATTAGTCACATACCTATACACTCAGACCACCTTTTGAACTATACACATCTGGCATATTCCATGTTGTTGTGCAGGACCTGTGATGCAGTAGCCTGGACTGTATGGAAACACATGTAGGAACTGTCAGGTCTTGTAGCTCATGTAGGTATGTCCCAAGGCCTGGGTAGCATTCTGTCATTGGCCAGAATAATACTGCAGTACAGGGACAAAAGGATTGTATTCCATGATTGTCTAATGTTCTGGTGCAATTCAAAGGGTATCCAGTATCTCTCTGCCTGGGATAACATGGTTGACAGACCATGATGCTTTGCCAGACAGGGCCTGCACCTGTCACCTCGGGAATCTGGATAATGTCTAGGGCTCATGCTTTCCCTATAGTGCCTTCATCATGCAAAGTTCAAGTGAAAGTCCACTGCTGTAACAGGGACAGCCAAGCAATAAACTGCGTGTCTCGCTACTCAATGATACATTTCAGAAACTCAATATGGACTCACTTATGTCAATCCTTAACATGGAGAACATATCTGTGCAGTGACTGAGATATGGTTCAACGCTCCGAAGAGCACACCTGCATGACCATGTTATAACAAATACCTCACCTCTTGCCCATTATCCTTTATTGGAACACACGGGCCACAAGTGTGTCCATATTCCTGAAGGATATCTACACCCCCACGCTAGTTGCACTTGCATAACTTCAGATGCATTATGCTGAGCAACTACCTTTGTGCCAAAGTGGAATCCAAATTGCACCTTGTGACAGATCATCCACCATGCCTCAGAATTCCCAACTGTCATATTGTGCCATAATGGGGAATATTAGGTTTGAGACAGAAAACCATAATAATGGCTACTCTCAACTATTCCATTAAGAACTGGGAAGACTCCTCATGTACCAACACCTGCGCTCAATGCATGTTGGATTTCATCAACCCCAATGACCTGGATCACCATAGTCACAAAAACAGAGCTAACAGTATGCTACACATAGTCAGTCTCCAAAGCCAGTGTTATGCTTCTTAAGAGCAAAGTGGTGACTGCCATGGCAGCCATGTAGATGGATAATGCATGTGCAAATGCTGAATCCTATACAAATTAACTTTAAACACTCACATAAGTGCAGTGATTGTGCCATTGAAACAGAACCAAGATTCAACCAAATACAAGCAAGAAGACAAACTGGTGGTACCCTGCCTTAAACTGTACCACAGAAGGTAGTAACTGTTGCAAGAGTGAACACACATGAGTGGAGGTGATCCCTGGTCAGCTTCAGTAAGATGCAGATACACCTTATAAAACCACACAAAGCTACTGTGAAACTAATCAGCCACATATTATGAGGCCAACCACAGAGCATTCTATAGCTGTGTCATGAATTGTAATGGCAACAACAAGACCTGCCGTGCTTCACAGCACTATGGCATGGGAAGTACTGCACCTACAGAAATAGCACCTGTTCATCTAGATAGGGTCTTGGAGAACCTAAACCCACTGCTACCCCCCCCAACGGTTACACATATTTATATATCCATGTGCACTACAGAGCCCCTGTAATAGCAACTATGCAGATACAAGCTGCACTCTCTAAAGCCATACATACATACAGCTTTCATGGGCCTTGTCAACATCCCAGGGTGTATCCTACACAAATGTAAGAACAATTTGCTCTCCACATACACATCATGTTCAATCATAGCTTCATGTCAGGCTGTGTACACACTGATTGGTGCATAGCAACAGTTATCATACCCCACAAAGGGGGAGACACCACTGATAATGGGAATTAGTGCACTACTACCCTGCTGAGTCTGGTCTGTAAGGCCATGAACCGTGATCAACTTATTTGATGTAGTCAGTACAGATGTAGATAACAGTAAGGTTGATTCACACAGCATATCATGACCTTGCCAGCTACACTCAGTAAACTAGGTGTGTATTCTTATGTCACAGGAGTGGTTGGCAACTGTACTGCTGGCAGAACCAACACTACAGAAGGTGTCTGACTAATTCATGCACATCAAACCAATGCCACCTACAGTAATACAGGGTTAATTCCTGGTACTCCCCCTCTATGTTATCTATACTACACAGACTAACACAGAAGGCATCTGCCTATTGAAGTTTGCAAATTACTATGAACTAGAAGCAATAGCTGACTCAATGTGTGCTGCGGTCAACATACAGAAGGGCCTTTGTGGGTCAGGTGTGTGGTGTGTGATGTATGACGACAATCTGACAGCTATGTATTGCATTATCATCCCCTATGTTAAAAACCCTGTACCCATGAACTACCACCTTGGTAGCGGTCAACATAATGGAAACTGTGTGTGTATGGGATGCAGCTCGACAGTAGTCTTTCCTTTGATAGTTACTTCACCACACCAGTCAGGTAGTCGTAAGTGGCACCCCTAATCATGACAGGGTGCCATTCATAAATATAGAGATCATTGTTCAGCCATACTCAACACTCAAGTGACCCACAATAGATCACATATTTCCTTTAAGGGTCATTGGCCATGTTCAGATGGCCTGCACTGGCCTTCCCAGTCCCTAGCTCCACTATGTAGCATAGTGCTTACCCTGAATAAACCCATGTCCAACCCAGAGATGTTGGAGATGCTACACTTACACATCCTGATTTCAAATAAACACATACTTCATGGACATCCACCTTTCTAGTACAAGGATCGCAACATGTCTGACAGATCTCTGCCCCATAAACTTTGCATACTCCTGCCATACTATGCATCCCTATCCAACGAAGCTGCACATTGCCCCTCTTTGTGACATGGGGTGATGACTGCATGGCAAATGTATCAGTAACCCTGTGGATCAGTTCTGTGGCACTGCTTGAACTGGCCACTGAAACTTACCTGTCTGTTGGCTACAGCTAGGTAACCTTTCAGCCTAGGCTCATAAATGGCCCAGGGCATATAGCCTACTAGTTCACTATGACCATACATGCCATTGTTGATATCCAACCCTGTAAATACCATCAGGCTAGCCATTGTCCTATGTGTTTCACATGTGCAACACAGGTAAGTAATACATGGCAGGATGCTAAACAGCTGTACAGTGCCATGTAGATGTATATGGCAAAACACATATATGTAAAACTTTCCGTGAGCAAGTCTGCAAGGTCACAGGTCACGTCCCTTAAGGCTGTGTATGACTATATATGTGACATAAACACAGCATTAAAATCTATTGCATTTATGTGAACACATCCAGACATGTGCTGATAGGTAAAGACACCAGTACAGGCAAACAGACATGCCCACATCAAGACAACATCCAAATGGAGTATGAGCAATGTCATCACTTGACGCACACATATATGGTGATAACATCAAATCACCAGTAAGTGTCAAATGTGTGTGAGTTAAACATGTCAGTGGTGTTAGTGTCATGTAGATTTGCAAAGACATATTTGTAATCTTAATACATGTGATACACATGTATGTTCAGCTGTACTTCTGTACTTGTTTGTGAGTTACTGTGACCTGTCTCCATCATTATGTCTTCCAGGTATGCCATGTGCCAGGCTTCCACCATACACCCGCTTGGAGGATGAGGTCCTCATCCCATACCTCCTCGACAACCATGTAACACTCTTCAGCCATATGCCACAGGATGCACAGCAGTGGGATGCCCAGTGGGAGGAACTCCACGGGAGGGTAAATGATGTTGGCGGCCACAATCACACCTATCAGCAGGTACGCTGACACTGCACCAACCTCCTAAGATGGGGGAAGCAGCTTGCCAGTGCAATAGCCAAGGAACAAGGTGAAACAGGTGGGGGAGCCACTTACCCAGCCCCCACTCACACGTACCGAGGAGCTACTGGCCAACCTTGGGACACCTGCAGACCTCCATCCACAAGCTTTAGCTGGTAAAGTGGAGGTGGGTGTCTCTCAACCACCGAGCCTGGAGTTGCCTGGTAAGTCACTACTGCACATATAACACAACTATATTTTATATAGTTACATGTGTTACTGTACAATATGTAATGTAACATCATATGCAAGGCATGTATGTACACATGCCACATACTATAGTCTGCTACTCTATGTATGCGCAGATGTGCATACTCCATAGTATAGTCTATTGTACTGGCTTATGTGCTAACATGGACATTGCACCCTATATCTATCACACAGGTGTGGATAATGATCTTACTACTGTGACACTCCTATTTAGGTACCTCTGGCATTTTGCAGTGATAGCAGCTTGTTGCAGGTGAGATTGTTATTATTTACGAGGCTTGATAATGCACAGATCATATTAATTGTATGCTATCTGCCATCTGGCCATTTAGCACATGTACACATAATGTATTGTGGTCCTATTAATATACACAGATCAGACCTGTAATGCATCACAGTGGTTACCCATGTGGAATAAGTGAAGACTATATGAAACACCTACACTAAACCTTACAAACTGTCATTGCCAGATGTGTGGACAGCTGTGAATGCAATGGTGGAGGTGTAGTTCACTGTAGGGACATGTACATATGGGATAACACTGACATGTGAAATAGATGCTCATCACAAGCATTGGACAAAACATGTGTACACATGGCCATTGGAGGATGGCCAGAGAGATGAAGCAACACACACAGTAGAAGTGATGTACATGTGTGTACACTCTGTTGTACATTGGCTTGACACAATACAACTATGGCCTTTGTGTAATGGTGATATTGCAGATGTGAAACACTAAACATCATACAGGCCTGTGCACAGCTTGTGTTGGCATGACATCAAACCACCACATAACATGTCTTGAACATCTTGAGTGTGTCATGACAAGAAAACATTCACCTATACAGTATCCAAATACATACATGTGTTGCACAACATACACATACAACTACATCAGGCCACAGATACAGTACATTCACCTTGCTGGTGTCAGACATCACTGTCATGCTTGCTCCTCATGTGTGTGAGGTACACAGATGGCATGTAGGACATGGAGTACTGCTAAGTTAGCCATGTCTGGCCATAGTTGCCAGAAACAAGTAATATGGTCGCAGATGTGCAGAGCTGTCATCTGTATACCCTTCAGTGACCTGTGTCACACATTCCACATTAGGGTTTAGTGTGTATACACCTCAGTGATGTGGGTCACATTCCACATTAGATATGTATTGGATCTGAACACAGTCATGGCTATGAACTGTGTCTGTAACTCACACTGTATAGCAATAGTGAAGCCACATGATGCCCTACAATGGCTATGCACATCAGTTCAATGTGCAGTATGCCACTGCATATTTGTAGGGCATACTGACATCATTGCATCAGCTGAAGGTCCATGTTAGTATAACACATCCCTGCATTGGGACACCATTACCTCACTGTATATTTGAAAGGACAACATTGTGTTACACTTGTATGCATGTCATTCAACACGTCACCAGAAGACATGTTATACTACATGTGATTGGCAAGGTCATATGCCACACATCAGGCTGGTATACTGTTAACCTGTGCTGGTCTGTGGCACCATTGCAAAGTAGGGATAGCCATGTCAAACATGTGTGTACAGCCACATGCAAAATGTCTGTAGACTCAGCACAGGGGTAGGCAGAATAATGTTGAACCGACATGCACTGTTTTGGAAGAGATATGCAAGCTAGGGCACAGGCAAACATAGTATTCACTCAACATACCCTTCTGCTCATGTCCTCACACATAGGGGCAGTGGCCAACATAAAGCATCAGTGGCAGATGTACAAAGGTCAGCGATGGTCTGTTATCATGTCGGGTATGTTGCGCAAAACATGGCAGTGCGGTGCAATGGTGCATAGTGCATGCATTGTGTTGCAGGTATTGGGCATAAGCTACTAACGCAAATGGTGCAACACAGGGATGTATGCTAATGACTACTATAATTGTGTAAGGTGCATGCCTTCTGCTATAACACATGCATGCTGTTGTGTGCAACTCAGTGATGTATGATAACTACCACTATAATTGTCTAAGCTGAATACCATCTGCCATACCACATGCATGTTGTATGCCATTGGGTGCCATAGCATGTGCGTCTGTCTGTGTGTGTCTGTCCATGTGTGTCTGTCTGTGCTGTACTGTATAACTTGTAATGTGCAGTTCTTGTCTGCCCCTCACAGGTGTTAATGTAGGTACGTTGCCCTCCTGCAGTCCACCTGATGTTAGTGTCCACACATACTCTAGCAGTGATGATGAAAGTATGATTGAGGCACAGGCAGGGTTGTCAGGGGCTGAATCTGTGCCACTGGTTGCCATTCCACCTGTATCTCCCTCATCCCTGCACACAGTTCTCCTGCCTACACATACCCCATCACCAGTGGCCATAGAGGAAGGACAGCTGGCTGGTGGTAGCATGGAACAGGGAAGTGTGGAGACTATGGAAGGTGTGCCTGCACACCATGATCCCAGCCAACTGACTGGTGATGTCCCACACAGGCATGTGCTCAGTGCTGCTCGTAGGAGGACCACTGGCCAATATGCCCCTGCAAGACAAAGCACATCAGTTGTTGTCACCAGACGCATGTTTTAGGCTGTAATGGAGGCACAGGCACGTGCTGAATGGCACAACAGAGAAAATCTGAGGCTTCAGAGGGCTGCTGTCCATTCTTTAACTGACAACATCCAGGCAACTGCAAATGCTCACCATCATCTTGCAGATGTTTTGGATAGATGATTGGGTGACATGGTGGGAGTTCTTGACCGTGACATGTCAATCCTCGAGCGTGGAATGTCTGTGCTGGAACATCTGGTGGGAGTGAGGCATCGGGCACATGGACATAGGCCAGCTACATCACCTGTTGATGGTCGACATGAACATGCTACTTCACATGCCCGCTCCCATAGTGGCAGTAGCAGCAGCAGTGCAGCTGGTGCTGTGCTGTCCACACCAGGACACAGCAGGCCACGTGCACATGATCCTGGATGGTCTCAACAGGGACACGGTTCCAGTGGACATGTGTCATCAGACAGTACCCAATCTGGACCTCTACCTGGTAGTGCCTATGCAACCCCTGGCAGGCGCAGGTGACGTGGCTGTGGCCAGACACTGTGAACTGTGAAACCTGCCCTATATTGTCTGCAGCTGTCAATAATACCCCTGTGTAGGCCAGCCACATGCTAGACCTGTGTGGATACATACACACATACACACCAGAAACAAATGTAGGGCACCTCAACACACACACACACGCATAACATCCACACACGCCCAATGATATCAAAGGCCATAACCCACACACATGATGTCATCCAATGGTGCAGCCTAGGCCTCTGGCAAACATTATCACCCTGTGCATATGATGATGCCTATGCTGCATCCCTGTCATCCACACCATTGATGCAGGGACATGCTCATATGGTCTGATGCACAGGGTGAACATACTAGGAAGACAATTGTAGATTGATATTGTTGAGTAGTGTCGACAGGCAGCAGACATGCCATGTATTACAGTTTTAGAATGCATTTTGTACATTTGTCAGTATGTATCATGTGTAACATCAGTAACTGCGTGTTGATCTTGATGTTCTGCATTCCTCTTTCAGGTGTAATTGCATGTGCCGGGAGATGTCAGTGTTTGCGGTTAGTGTCCCATATGTACATGTTGACTACTCACAAGTCTTTATAACAATACCTGCATGCACTTTGCAGCTTCCACATCACAGTTATAATCTCCCAAGTTTCAATTATGTTTACTGATCTAAGAGCATGATAGCTGTGTAGTAAGCTACTGTATTCAGAGCCGTAGTGGATAAAAGATTGGTATGGCAGATGACAAGGGTAAAGGCCAGTGGAAAAAGTGGCTTCTCATTGGGAAGCAGTAATACCTGCTCTCATGACAGGATGCAAACCAGACACACCCACACACTCAGGGATTCACAGACACAGTAATATACCCACACACTCAGGAATTCACAGACACAGTAACACACACTCTGATACACACACACACAGTTGCCAGTGATGGGATGAGAACCCCTGCCTATGTGCAAATCATCATTATAGTACTACGCAATTACAAGACGCACCACAGAAATTGTGCATGTGCAGGTAGTTGGAATGGCCTAATATAGAGGACATCAACAGGGATACTAGATTGCAGTGAGTGTATGTGGGGAGGGGGGGTTCATCAGTAGGCTATGTAACAACAAGCCTCACCCCAGGGTGTACATGTTTACAGGCAGTTAGAATGTCCTTCTAAGATTGATGACATCAACAGGGATACTAGATTGCATTGAGTGGATGGGGGGAGGGGACATTAACATTTCACTATGGTAAAATACAGCCCACTCCAGGGACCGGACAGCCATACATACACACACACACACACACACACACACACACACACACACACACACACACACACACACACACACACACACACACACTGTGGCATTCACAAAGATATACACCTATGTCACACACATACAGACACTTGACATGTGTGAGATTCAACCACCTGCCTATGCCTTTCTTTCTACACTTCACTCTGTACTGATGTCTACAACAGTGTTCCGGAGAATGAATAACATTTGGGATGCATTCCCCACCATACGTGACATATATGGACACACACATACACCCACACGTGCCAGTACTGTGAATCAAACACCTGCCTATCTCATGATAGGTATTACAGAGTTACAGCACTATCGCACGTGCTACAAAGTGTACTGACTCTTTCCTTTGCCAACTGTGCTGATATATGCACAATATATGCACAGGGGAGGTGTTACTGTTACAGGTGTCAAGAGGTTTGCCTTCAGTGTCACCCTTATTGCATTCTACGTTATGTGTCTTCCACTTCAATTAACAAAACTATAGCTTAGCAGTTACACAGGTTATTGTAGGAATGGTTGTAACACACCGGTGAGCTGTTCTCATTAATCATTTATCTGCAGGTAGCCCCACCACTTAGTAGTCATGTCCAAACATCTGTCCATACCTAAAGTAGAGCTTACTGTACTTTGAGCATATCACCATATACAGCTGGCAATGTTGAGGCTGCATTGCAACAGCATGATGTACTAAGACAACAGTCACTTTCAAACATCAGACACTGCACACGCATGTAATCTAAACACACATCAATACATGTACACATATGCAGTCTCCATCAGTAAGTGGACTAGCAGGTCAAGAGGATACATTCCACACCTTCCCCACACCATGTGTGAAATCTAGCCGAGCATTACACCATAATGGGTGTTGTACGCATGTACTGGTAGGACACACAACCACCTTCACTGAGTAGCCAAGTGTACATTTATGCCAACAACACATATCAGCAAGACACACACACAGCAATATTCCATGTCATGATCTCACAAACTGTTACTTGACAGTTCCACAGTGAAGCCAGGGCACTGTAATGGTCAACAGTGAGCACATCATATTTGCCACACACACCTCATGATTACTGGAAGAGTGCCAGCAATGTGCTCTGTTTGAGCTAGGCAGTGCACTCATTCAAGCATGTGCAAGGTCTGTGGCTTGTAAACATCCCACCCCAGCACATTCTGGCTATTGTGGTAATAAGGTTAATGCCCAAACAGCACACAGCATGCATGGCATGCAATTGTTGACATGGGGTATATGTAGGAGCTGTGGGCACACATGACTGTACATGTCATGGACATATCACCTGTAACTACTAAGGAACATACAGAGCAGAGCTGTATTTCCCTGAGTCTGTCAATACAGGCCATGTGTGTAGGTCCTATGATCCTGTTATTTGGGTATGTTTGTAGGCATTACATTAGGTGGACATGTCTAATGACATACATGCTACATGGGTTGTTGTATGATATGATAGGTGTCATGGGTGACCAGTAGAGAGGGAATATTACCTCTGTCAACATAGATATCAAACCTTATGTACTGTTAGCATTCAGCAGTCATGGACTTATCTGCCATGTGCATGTGTGTAATGAATGTAGCCACCTGTATGTAGAAAGGACAACAACAGCTATGGTATTTGCATTTATGTTGTATGAGTGTGGGATATACATATCCAGGGCAAGTACTTTTAGGTCATATCCAACCATGAGGGTGTTGTTTACTGGTGTACAGCAACAGTCAACTGTGTTAATGCTGAGAACATTCGAGGGACCCTGGTATGTGTACAACTGACCTGGTTACAAACAGTGGTATTATTGCATTGCATAACACATTATGCAACTGTGTCAGTACATGGGTACTTTGCACAGTTGATGTAGGGCTAGGTACAGTCCACCAATCGAAGGTTATTTGGCGTTCTATAATACTATGTCATACCACATGTATGGATGAGTGTTGGTAGTCTGAGGACATGGTGGTGGATGTATATGAGGATACAACCTAGAATGCAGCCTTTGTCACTGTCACCTGTACCTGACTCATCTGTGATGACTTATGTCAGAGTAATGGTCTTTACTTGTGAGTAGCCTTTATGAATATGTGGACACCACCACCTGGAATGGTCCATACCAGTGTTATGGCCCACATGTCTGGATCTGAGTTATATGGTGGTAGTGCAATTGTGCACTACAGAGCCTTCAGCCAGGTGTCCCTCACTGCACAGATGTCAGTATTCCCCATTGTAGGTTCTACATTGAGCAAATGGATTATGAAAGCCACAAATCTAGCACTGGTTAGCATAAGCATCCAATGCAATTGTCTTGTAGGTGTCAGGGTGTTACTTCTGTGTTTAGGACTTTTGCCTTGGAATGCCACTATATGGGTAAAATCGACTTAGGTATTATCCACACTCCCTTGAATCATGGATGCATGTGCTCTGTGACAAAGGCTTGTCTTTCAGTCATGACATCCCGGAATGACAGACACTGGGCAACCTCATAATTACAGCAGGACATTGGCTCATTGTTTTGGTCACGCAGTTGCCACTCATACCATGACATCACTGCAAGTGGCAGTAATGTGCTTGATATCAAATGCTACATCTAAGGTGATGAACAGCAGCAGACGTTGTGTATATGACCAATGTCAGATATACTCAGTGTAGCGGTCCTGCTAATAATGACAACTACTAACACAACTGGGAGAGGTCATCTTGACACCTGTACCTCAGTACCATTAGACAATGGGGCTCACATATTATGCTTGCACATGCCACTGTTCCAAGTATAATGCCACTGTCTGCAACCTGCTATCAATATATGCCTTTCAGGGCAGCAATGTATGTGACACATGCTGTAGTTAGCATCCACCTGTGTGTCCCAGTTAACCTATTGTCTGTCACTTCCACACATGCATGATTGTGTATACTTCACATATATATGGCAGTACTTCATGTACATGTATGCATGTGTATCACACAGCACAGACACAGATATATAATTTATGGGCCACATACAGGTATCTGGTAGTAAACCTGTATGATGTGCATATATACTGACAGGTAAGATATGCATAGCTGTAAACCTGTGTGTTTACAATAGGAGTCCATTACAATGTGTTCTGTACATGTAAGTGTATGAGCATGCACACTGTGGCCTTCTGTGTTTAGAATTGGAGTACATCCCAAATAGCACTGTGCTACTAAGTGTATGAGCATACCCACTGCCACCTTGTGTAATTTGAGTCAGTGCATCCAAACAAGCCCTTTGTTTCTAAGTGTATGAGCATGCCCAGTATAACCTTGTGTAGTTGTAGGCATAGTGCATCCCAAATGGCCCTGTGCTACTAAGTGTATGAGCATGCCCACTGTCACCTTGTGTAATTGGAGTCAATGCATCCAAACAAGTCCTGTGATTCTATGTGTATGAGCATGACCACTGTAACCCTGTATAGTGATAGTAGTTGTCCATTCCACAGATGGGCATACTCCAGTCCAGGTATTGTTGTGCTACAACTATACCTCTCAGGCCTTCCTATGTCTTACCTGCAGATGATGTGTCTTGTTTGTGCATACAGGTTTTAATGGACTCCTACTTTAAACACACATGTTTACAGCTATGTACACCTTAACTGTCAGTATCCCTGTTGATGTTCTCAATGTTAGAAGGGATGGCGTTGAAATGTGTAATCTCTGTGGTGCATCTTGTATCTGCGTAGTACTGTAATAGTGATCTGTTGACAGGCAGGAGTTCTGATCCCTGTCATGACAGTAGGTTTTGCTGCTTTCCAAAGAGAAACCACCTTTTACACTGGCCTTTATCCTTGTCATCTGCTAAAGCTCCCTTTTCCCCCCTCCCCACTGTAAGTAATCAGTCCTGTGATGTTACCAGGCTCAGAAGCAGAATCAGAGTAAGTGTAATTGTATGGGTTTTGTGGCACATACCCCAACTGCATACCACTCTACTAGTTACCTTTACATAGGCAAGACGTGTATACACAATACTGGCAAGAGTGTATGTGTGTGTGTGTGTGTGTGTGTGTGACTACCCTGTAGCCAGGCATACACATGTGTTATGTCTTTTAACATGCACACCATGGTAGTCATCTGTGGTGAGTGGAGTCTACAAATTATTACATAGTTAGGAATAGAAAAGAATAGACAGTCAAGAATGACTACATTTGGGTATGTTATGCTCCTGTGCCACTGTCGAGCAGTGACACAGAGGTGGTCACTGGGGTGTATGTCCATACCCATCAATCCCCCACCCAAACTCCACAATCCCTGGGGTATATTTCCTTAGCCATCATTCCCCACCCCAAACTCCACATACACAGCAACCATCCCTTCTCTGCTGAACTGATTAAGATTTAAATGATATAGAACAAGAGATGCCTCTGTTTTGTGTCCACGTCAGTTCCCTTGGAACCCTTCTATGTCACAAAGGGTGTTCAGACATGTGTATATATATATATATATATATATATATATATATATATATATATATATATATATATATATATATATATATATATATATATATATATATATATATATATAGCTATATCTGTGTCTGTGTATATATGTGTGTGTGTGTGTGTGTGTGTGTGCATGTGTGTGTACACATCCCATAGGTGCATATATGTAGTTAGTTATGACAGTTGTACAGATGTAGACTTGTCTATGTTATTTCACAGAGTACAGTACATTCAAGGGTACTGTACATATGTACACAAAGTGACTGTCCCATTTGTTTTCAGTACTGTGGAATACCTGTAGTAAGATGTGTATTATAAAAACCATGAAACAGGTATACAACCCAGATGGCTTAGTGGTAAGTACAGTGACCTTGGTGTGTATGGTCCAGGGTTCAAGACCTGCAAGGCTTGTTGATAATGTCATTTAGGACTGAATAAGACCTTTATGCAGGTGTAAATATGTTTTCGCGACAGTAAGCAGTGGGTACACACAGGTAAAAGACATGTACAACTCACAGTATACTTGAAATGCCCTTCTTTGGCAATCCTGCTGATATCACCCACCTAGAAATACACCTCTGGGAATGGTGTAATCTCGTAATCTCTGTAATGCATCCTGTAACAGCATAATACTGTAATGTGATAAACTAGTTTGGTAGGTGTTCTAATCCCAGACATGCCAACTGTGTGTTTGTCTGCCTGAGAAGGGAACATTTCTTTTTGGAGTACACACATTCCTTACAATTCACATACTCAACTTTGGCAATCCTGCTGATGTCACCCACCTAGAAATACACCTCTGGGACTGCTTTTAACCCGCTAATCTCTGTAGCACGTCCTGTAGCTGTGCAATGCTGTAGTGTAATAAACTCGTCTGGTAGGTGTTCTAATCCCCGACATGCCAACTGTGTGTGTCTGTCTGCCTCAGAAGGGAGCAATGCTTTTTAGAGTATGCACACTCCTTACAATTCACATACTCACCTTTGGCAAGCCTGATGATGTCACCCATCTAGAAATACACCTCTGGGACTGCTGCAACCCAGTAATCTCTGTAGCATGTCGGGTAACTGTGTACTGCTGGAGTGTGATTTAGAAGTGTGGTAGGGTTCCATCCACAGCCATGGCAATTATGTATGTTTTCTGTGTGTTTCAATGTCAGTGTAGGGAGCAATGCATTATAGACTACTCACTTGCACGACATTTACAATGCCCTACTTTGGTACTCCTGCTGATATCATTCCTTGTCAAATACACTTCTGGGGAGTGAGTTCCCTAGTAATCTTCATGGTGCGTCCTATAACATCTCCATACAGTAATGTGATATAGATCTTGGTAATGGGTTCTAAGCTCACACATGTCAGTTGTTGACATGTATGTGTCTCACTGTCTGTTTTGTGAGCAATGCATTTTGAGCTACTCACTTGCAGTAAATTTGAAATGCCCTGCTTTGGTAAACCCACTGATGTCATTCTTTGTGAAATGCACCTTTGGGGCTGGTGTAGCCCAATAATCCCCATAGCATGTGCTTTAACTGCGTAATGCTGTAGTGTGATAAACTAGTTAGGTAGGAATTCTATTCCAAGCCATGGCAGGTGTGTTTGTGTGTGTTTGACAGTCAGAGCCTGTGTGGAGGTGGCTGTGAGTGTCTAACCACTGGACATGTTGTGGACCGGGTTTTGTAGTTTTCCTATATGGTGGCTATATTATATGTCACAATATCCACCTCACGGGGATTACGGATTTCAATCAGCCAAGAGACTGGGTTGGGAAGCCATACCCCTAAATCTGGCAAAAGGCCTGATGAACAAAGTAAGCAACCCTACTATTACCCAGAATACTGTCTGAACCCATGTGTCATACACAAACACACTTGCCTAGAATATCCTGCTATGTTGCTAGTACCCTGCACATTGTTGACAGATAGGCATGGTGTGATTGCAGTGGGCTGCAGAGGGCATGACACCCTGTCCAAGAGGTACACCTAAACATGTCACTGTACATTACTGTGGGACATGCACATCCCAGGCAATGTCCATGTCAAGGACTATCAAACACAGACATGGCATGCATTGCAAAGCAATGGCCACACACAATGGTAACCAGGATGACAGGACAATCTGTGTAGAACATTGCAGACACTACACCCCTGAACCACACTGCAGACCATTGTCAGGTGGCCTGATGCCAAAGATTACCCCTCATCCAGCCTTGTACAGCCATCTTGCACAGCCAACCACTACACACCTATGAAGCAATGCTCACATGCATGTCAGTACTGGCACCTTGTGTCTGTGTGTGAGGTATGATGTTCCCAACCACAGTCACACAGAGTATAACTCCCATTGGCATACTGGCTGATGTCAGACATGTTCACATGCCCGAGCCCATAGAACCTCAGGATATCCCCTGTGGTGCATGTAATACCTGTGCATTACTGTAGTGTGGCAAACTAAGTAGTTAGGAAGTGTATTTGTGAGCCTGCCAAAGTGTGCCAAAGTGTCTGAGTCTCTTAGAGAGTGTGGTTGTGTTGACAATGACATCTGTTCATGTGGACAGCCATGTGTGCTACACCTAATGTATGTCTACTATATCTCTGTTGCAGATGTCGCTCACCAGCACACATATATGTTCTTACAGCACACCAGCATGTCAGCTATGTGGCACATGGAATAATTGCATAGACTAGCAATGGCTAGTCAGTCAGGGGTTTGAATCCCTGTACTGGTAAGTGTACGACAGACAATGCTTAGGTTTTAGTCTCCCAGCCCTTCTCTGATGTACGTTGCCTCTGTCTGTCCCTCCCACACACTCTCTGATGGATGTGGAGATGCACACCTGCTCAGCAGCAGCTTGTGTTTTGTAAGTGATGGTCATGATCAGGTGATGGCCTCTGCGCCTATTGCAGTCCTCCTCTAACTGATTGCATGTGTAACAGCTGTGGTGACATTCCCATAGCCAATTGCATGGAAACACAGTACAATATCTAGGAACATCATGTCAGTGTTTGCCCATGACAGTCGCTGTGAGTGGAACCTGGATCTGGTGTTTGGTAAACAGCATCATAGATGAAATCTGGATATTCCTCAAACAACATACACAGTGGACAATAGCCTAAAGTCAGGAGGGTGATGTGCCAGACATGACTACAGCATATACGTGTAGCTATGCTTTATTCAGACTACTGCCAGTTTAACAGGTTGTGTGTGGTAATGGCTAGTCTGCATATTTTAATAACTGACAAGACAGTGCTCTGTTTGTGAGGAAACCCCCATCTGTAGGGTCATCTGTGGACTGGTCAGTGTGTGGAACCATTTGTTTCTTGTGTTACTCACAGAACACACATCTGTAAACTGCAGAAGCATAGTGTGAGGATTGCTGTCAGCAAACGGTGACAGTGATGAGAGTTACTGCCATTGCATCCCTGATTGGACATACGTCACATGAAACAGTGGTATGACAGTCACTGTTTGAGGTTATCACAGTGACATGCCAATAATGGGCCACTGTTCATAGCTGCAGTCACAAGTCACCTACACTTTGGACATATGTCATGCAGTATATAGGCATGTGTTGTGTAGTGCTCCCTCTGCAAATGTATGACATCTGTTGTGTTGGATTGATTGTAATATCTATGCATGCTGTTATAAGTAATTCTGAATGCTGTTGACTATTACTAAACCTTATCTGTGTTAAAACTGCAACACCATAGGCTATATGGGATCGGAGGTCCCGGCGGAACCACCTGTCCCACTTCAGATGGCCATGGCACTGGGCACCAGCACATCTGGGGCAAAGCCTTGGACCTCCACCTCTGTTGGCTCTGCATAACCTTCTGGTGGAACTGCCACCGAGGATGGGGCTTGCTCCCCCTGGGAGCAGGTCCAGACAGGAACTTGTCAGCCATCGTACAGTCCAGGCCGTGGTGCATAGGGGGCTCAATAAGGGGTTTTGAGGCCGGCTATGCCAGCTCAAGGTAAGAGAGTCACATTTAGACGGTGAGCCTGCCCCTCCTAGACAGCCCCCAGCACAGCCACCTTTGCAGCTGTGAAGATGCAGTGGTGGCTGCCCATTGGTGGGGACTTCCATCCCACTGTTTCCATTTGGGGGCTCATGGGCTTGTGACTGTCAAACAACCCTACCCATCCAAGGTGTACCCCCCACGTGTGTCATATACTGCCCCTGTATGCTGTCTTGTCTGTCATCCTACCCAACCTATCCTTCACGAGCATACCTA
The DNA here is from genome assembly GCF_019279795.1 of Protopterus annectens. Lineage (NCBI taxonomy): Eukaryota > Metazoa > Chordata > Ceratodontiformes > Protopteridae > Protopterus > Protopterus annectens. The sequence continues at coordinate 1,089,803,302 of NC_056727.1, read as the reverse complement.
CTCTCCTTCCCCAACATCCCACTATCACCTTATGAAAACGGAAACAAAAGGCCAATCTGTTCCCAAAACAACTTTTGCCCCATACATAGCTGTCCATTTCACACACGTGTCCACTGGACACATGTAACTTTTTTAATTTGATTCAGAACATACTACTGTTGTCCTCACCCTTCTCTCAGGCACACGATCCTGTTATGCACATGACTCCTAAAGGTTCCAACTACATGTGATGCAGATGACCCCATTGTACACACGACACTACCGGTCCCTCTATGGTTACCCCATTTAACTTTTTAATGATGATGATGTTGCACACAGCACCTTGCAAAAGTACTGTTATCACATAATGATTGGACAGGAACTGTTTTGTTAATGTAAATAAAATGCTCAAAGTAATGAATTTGGGCAATGTACAAATGTTTGCGTGTATTAATGACACATGTCTGTCTGAGGGACTGCTGATATTACATAGGACAACACCACTACATAATACAGGAGTTGGTGTTTCCTTTTTCATGCTTTTTTAATTCTTTGTTGTCACATGGTATGTTCTTGATATATCTATATATATCTATATCTATGTATGTATATATATCTGAACATAAACACACAGACATACATCTACATAATGGAATACATTTCCTATACTGTTGAATGACTGTGCTGGATACTATGTTTGTGATAACATCTAATGTCTGTATATCTGCTATGGCTTAGTGATAAATCACATTGGCTATGGTGTGCAGGGTCCTGGTTTTGAGCCTTGCAGAAGCCGTTTATTTTGTTGCTGAGCAAACAAGGGCCATTGGATATGGAGTTATTAAAGCACTTTTAAGCAGTTGTGAGTGGGTGTGCGCAGGTTTGCACAATGGTAAGCAGTGGTTACTTTTGGTTACAGTTCCTTACACTCATTTACCTTCTTGATTGCTTAACTTGTGCAGGCGGTGCTTACCCCCTCACAAACAGGCTGAAACCCGCTCACTGCTGCTTAAAAGTGCTTACTCCCGCATTAATTTCTTTAAAAGAAAAGAAAAAAGGGGTGATAGGAAAGTGGTGAAAAAGGGGCACAAAGAGGGAAAGACAGTAGGCAAGGTAGCTAGGGATGTGCAGGAAGGGTGTAGGGAAGGTCCATAACTGTCCATTTCTTCTACAGTAACGTCTGTGCATATGCAATCAATTTGGTGGTACATTTGGGCACTCACAACCCTGAGAGAGGGGTGAGGACAACAATAGTATGCTGTGATGCCAATTAGAAATGTTTACATGTGTCCAGTGGACATGTGTGGGAAATGGACAGCTATGTATGGGGCGTGCTTTTTTTTGTGGGAACAGATTGCCCTTTTTTTCTTTTATTTTTAGGTGAGAGTGGGATGTTGGGGAAGGAGAGAAGGTATGATCAGGGAGGATAGATTGGGTAGGATGACAGACAAGACAAGACGCATACAGGAGTGGTATATGACACATGTTGGGGGGAACACCTTGGACGGGGAGGGGTGTTTGGAAGTCGCAAGCCCACGAGCCCACAAATGGATACAGTGGGACTGAGGTCCCCACCCATGGATAGTCACCACTGCACCTTCACGGCCCAGAAGGTGGCTGTGCTGGGGGCTGTGTCAGAGAGGCAGGCTCACCCTCTAGTTGTGCCACTCAGCCCTCAAGCTGGCATAGGTGGTCTTGAATCTCCCTGTCGAATTCCCTAAGCACCATGGCCCAGACCGTACCACTGGTGACAGGTTCCTGTCTGCTCCCACTCCCGGGGGGGGGCCCATCTCCTGTGGCGGTTCCACCCGAAGGTGGTGCAGGGCCAACGGATGAGGAGGTCCCAGGCTGGGCCCCAGATGTGCTGGTGCCTGGTACCATGGCCAGCTGAGGTGGGACAGGTGGGTCCGTTGGGACTGGCCTTCCCATACGAGCTATGTTGCAGCAAGTTTAAGGCAGATATGGGTTAGTAATAGTCAACAGCATTCACAATTAGTTATAACAGCATGCATAGGTATTCCCATTACCCAGGGCACCAGATATAAAATAGTTGCAGAGCAGGCAGAACACATGCATATATGGGTAAACAGTGGCCATTACAACAACATGCAGGTTTCATTGATGGCAACAGCGCATCAATATGGGAGTATTTTAACATGGCACATGCATAGAAACAGATGTGAATATTTATAAACCAATAGGACATATGTCCCAATAAAGGTTAGGAGTGTAGACATACCAAATGAGATGTGTAAATCGGTTATTATTGCACATATGGTAGGGGTGAGAGAGAGAGAGATCTATTAACAGCTAATAAATCCTTGTAGTTTTCACAACATTCGTAGTCACTACAGTGGTCTGTCCCTTACATGTATTATTGCACTACCCAATGGCGTTATATTGTACATTGGTATGTTTGTAGATTAGTATGTATGGGATCTGTGTCTTACATACAGGCCTGACAAGATGCAGGTGTTAATGCAACATGTTTTGACACTGCTGTCATACACTTTGGGTGAGATGCTGGGATGACAGGTATGTTTGCATGTACATTCTCTGACTATGTACAAGTCTGAGTATCGGTTATATGTCATTTACAGCCGCCTGCATTTCTTGGATCATCAGACTAATTTGTCAGGGGGCAAAATGCAGGTGATGTGGTCCATTTATCAGGACATACTGGGCAGATTGGAACAGTTGAAGGATATGAATATGCATACCACTTTCTATTTGAGCATTCTAGCATAATCTGTACAGTTGTTATGTGTATATATGCATACAGCTTTCTCTCTGAGCATTCTAACAAACTGTGTGAAGTTGTGTGGAATGATTATGCATACAACTCACTGGTGCTCCTGGGATCCTATGCCCTGCTGTGTGTGACAAAAGCATTACAGTTAAGATCACTGTACACTATGCTATCAGGCAATTGTTATGAGGCTTTGCAATGTATCTTGTCTAATATGACTGACCTGTCTGCACTTCCAACATTGTTATACAGCACTTCATACACATTTTATCTGCATACCACAGTGTGGGTAACATTACTTACTACAACAATACTATTTAATAACTGCAACACTACAACAACATATGACTGCAGAGTAAACAGAAGCAATGCAGGGGTTACACCTTTATTCACAGCATATTACACAATTCTGTATATTGGTACAACACTTTCTGAGGCTTTTACATTTATTTGTTATGACAGTATATACAAGCTATTTACTAACCTGCCTTGTGACACATCCTTTGTAGCCTAGCATCATAGGCTTGCTGGTTCGCAGCACACTCATCTGCAGCTGTCAGAGAAGTACAGTGATATTTAGCCACATCTATCCATAGAATACACAAGCTAGGCAATTATTAACTACGTAGTGGAAGGAGTACTTACTCAGTCCTGGGGCATTCTGCATCTGCCTTGCTTCCTGGATCCACTGTTCCAGGACATCCCCCATCCACTGCTTCAGGTCTGCATGATGGTGCCTGACCTGCTCACAAGTCCAAGGGATACGTGTTGCACTAGTGAGGTCACATGCGAGACTGTCCCAGGCCTCTGTTTTGTACTGCGAGCCCTGGTACTGGTCCTGCAGTAGTCTCTTGTTATGGTGCTTTACCAGGAGCCATACCATGAATTTGGACTCATGGATGCCCCAGCGTTGAGCTCTAAAGTGAGTGCCTTCTCCCACTCCAGCCATTCTGCCTGCAGGGGGATGCTGCAACCAGTTATGAGCCGTATTCCCACCTCTTCAGTTTAAGTAGAACTGGATTCCTGCACTTTTCTGTAATTGGCTGGTTTTGAAAAGGGTAAGCTATGTCATATTCATTACAGGTTATATATGTGTCTGGTATCCGTCATTCATGTGTACATACACTGTATGAGGTCCTGGGGACTTCATAACTTTATTACAGTGACACCTCAACTCTATGTTTACTGCAGTACTCCAATTCACATATTTATGGTCTGTGGCAGGTTTTGGAACATTACACTGTGCATAGATTCAGTTCACATATTTGATTTGATTTCCCTGTTGTGAGGATTAGTTTGCTGATACCTCCTTTATATATGTATTGATATCATGGTGTAGTGCTTTACTACCATGACTGTGATGTACAGGGTCCTGAGTTCTAGCCTTGCAGAGGCTGGTTATTTTTTGTTGCTGTCCAGAACACGAGCTGTTGGGTACAAAGTGATGAAGGCACTTTAAAGCAGTTGTGAGTGGGTGTGCATTGGTTTGCGTGGAGCTAAGCAATGCTAACCTCCGATTACGGTTACTTACACTGTTAGCCTCTACATTGGTTCACTAGTGCGGTACTCACATACCGGCACCCAAACAGGCATACACATGCTTGCTCGCACACTTGCAAATGCACTGCATTTGGTTGTTTGCATCTGACACTCTCACCCCTGGGTGGGGGTGAGACTACGATAATACCTTGTGATGCCTATTACATCGGCTTACATGCCTACAGTGGGGTGTTGCAACCATGTGTTCGTAGGTGTTGCGTAGTGGGTTATGCAACAACACATATGGTCATACCATACTTAGCCATTTAAACTGGACTGTGCTGCGGTGGGATCCATATCGGGAATGGCTGCCCATTAGGCATAAGCATGCCGGTCGACTGTACGGAATCCGCGGCCTGTCCAGAGTTTGCTACATACTATTGGTGTGTTCCTTTTACAATCTGCACCTTTCTGGCAAATACCTGGGAACTGACACCATTAAATAAAGAAAAGTAATTGGGTTTAGGACCCCACATCCTTCAGCTGAGTCATGCTAATGCATACCTATTATTCTGTCAGCTTTCTAAGGTTGTAAATGGAATATGTGCTTTCTGTCCCTATCAGACCTCTCAAACAATTGGGGACAAATTACAACTGAATCAGGGGTAAGTCAAGGAAAAATCAGGAACACTTTTATAATATTAGTGCTATTAACTTGAAACAT